>NC_088876.1:31053730-31076511 GCF_032884065.1 Artemia franciscana | reverse complement strand
TAGGTTCTATCTTGTTCATTAGAAAGGATAAAAAGACAAATAGTTACTAAATATTATTAACCTAAGTTCATTCAGTGTTGCTATTGGTGTATTTTGAAACCTCTGTTTAAATTAATCTCAAGTTTAAACTTAGTTTTGAACCTCAGTTTAAATTAATATCAAAGTTTGATATTTTTGTACGATTTTCTTTCAAAAAGCTTACTTGTAAAGTTGGGATAGAATTTTTAAAAATTCTGGACCACATACAAAAAACACTAAATGATTTAGCCAAAAGCAAATGAAAAATGGATAAACCAGAGTCATCTGTAAAATAACATAATGAAGTTAGGCTTATAAGAAAAAAAGTAAGAGAATTTTTTTTTAGGAACTGTGTGAAACTACCTAATTAATGCATTATCTTATCAGTATTTCTACATTTGTAAGGGTACTGGTTGGTTGTTCACTGCTGACATCTATTTTAGGCTAGTTACAAATTGGATGGCAACATTGTTAGATTTCCAGTGTTTTCACTTTTCAAAGTCTCAAATTTCTTGAATTTTAGTAGACTGCAAGTCAAAATAATGTTTTTACCTACCAGTAGCCAATATATGACTTTGCTGGTAACAGGGAAAACAAAGGCTAAAATTTTCCAATTAATGCAAATAAGAGCAAAAAATTAGCATTTGCTGTGTATATTTGAAATATTTGAAAATCTCGTGTTTTATATCTCATACCTTAAACTTTTATTTGCTTTATCATAATGTCATAAGCAATAATGGATGATATGTATTGTTTTTGTTCTTAAGTTTTCACTTAAAGGTTGTAAATTGAAACTGTTTGATTATATTTCAGTTGATATCTGGTAGATTTTTATGGTTGACACCTTGCAACAAGCCCTGGGATTACTTTGAGCATTTGATGCTGTTTATAAGGATTACCTTGACAGGCTGTGACATTGTCTTGTTACAGCCCTGGGCTTATGATATCCAGCCTCACTTCTGTACTGCTTGGCTTGGGAACTTAGAAAAAGATTGTTGCAATGGTTAGGGCACTATTGCAACCCTTCCCCAGTACCAATAAATAAAGGTGTGTGCCAAAAATATTACTGGGAATCAAAAAGGACTTATGTATCAATTTCTACTCCTCCTTCCATTCCTCAGAACTCATTCTATATTTATCTGAAGGACAAATGATATTTAGGACATTTGGGCATTAAAGTGTGCTCTATGAGGCATGTGCTCCCCTCCCCACTGACAAAATGTTCCACTGTGCTATCACTTACACATCACTGCAAATACTTCTATGAAATATTAACCAAGCCAATTTAGTTTGTGAAGCTTTATAATAAATGTCAAATATTTTTCTGCAACAAAAAGGGAAGTATAACCCTGTAGCATTGTTATTTAGGTTTATTGTCAATGAAAGGAGATGAGAGGTAAATTCCAACCTCCCCCCCCATACCCCTTTCTATATTTTTCTGAAGACTAATGGAGATCTAGACTGCATGGGCATTGAAATGCATTTTTTTGGTTAGTGATTATACATCAGCAACATAATCTCATGAAAATTAAAGTAAATCAGCTTAGTTAAAGCAAGAATTAAAATAAATATATGTATTAAACATTTATCTTGTAGGGACTATGTGACTTTTCAGGAACAAACGTGGCACTGCTTCTCTGTCAAAGGGAAGCTCAGTATATAGTTACTTGACACTTTTCAGTCAATTGGCTTTTCTGGAATTTTCTATAGAGAGCAACTTGGTCCTCTCTGGGGCAAAATCATAGATTGGTAACACAAAATGGCAGAAAACGCCATTTTTCGGTGGCACAATCTTTTTGGGCACTGGAACTTTTGAGTTCTGAGCACGCTCATTCCTCTAGGACTGAGAATGAACGCAAAAAAAGAACGCAAAAACAAATAAACACATGCATATGTGATCTTTATTGTCGGAAAAAGAAAATGCAAAATTCCATGTTTTGTAGATAAGACCTTGAAACCTCTAAGAAGTATTCTCTGATATGTTGAATCTTATGGCATGACTCATTAAGATCATTTGCCTTTTTAAGGGAATTTCTCCCTTTTTTCAAAAATCAGGCAAATTTTTTCAGTCACATCTTTTCATAGAGAACATTAAACTTAATGACCTTTATATATTTGGAATTATATAAAAAGCCGTTTTATGTTTTAATTTTTATCAAAATTCCGTTTTATAGTGTTTTGGTTACTATTGGGTTGCCTCACTTTTGGTTACTATTGGGTTTTGGTTACTTGAGTGGCCTCATGCCACTCAATTGACAGCACTGATCCTCACATAGGTCTTCTTGCTTATTTCACCTTTACTCATTTTTCTTTATTTGAATGCAAATAATTATAAATAAGAACAAAAGTTTGGAACATACAAAGAGACACAAAGGGGAAATTCATGTTATGAAAATCATTTGACAATACAAATAAAGCTTTAATTTCTTAAAATATATATTTCTTGTCCCTTCCTCTATGTTTGAAACAGCATGATCTCCTTTTCCAAAGTTCTTTTTATTTCATCTTTGAAATTTAACTCCTTAATTGTCTCATGCATTTTTCTGGGGTTTTTTATGGTTGTAGTTAGGGCTGTATCCAGTTTTTTTTGGGAGGGAGGGGGTTACGAGACAATTTTTTTCAGGGAGGTTTTTAAAAAAGCAAAAAAAAAATTGTTTAGGCTATATTCATTTTTATTATATTTTTACAAGTCTGACATATTTTTTTGGGGGTGGGGGTTAAACTCAGATATTCAAGGTTGTCAATTCTTTGGAATGAACAGGACATTCCATTTTGCACAACTTTGAACCATTTGTCCCTGAAAAAATTTAAATGACAATGTTTTTTTTTTTTTCAAATAAAAATGAAGAGCAAACCCCAACCCTCTCAAATGTTTGTCTGATTTGTAAAAACATAACAAAAATGAAAATACACAAATTTTTGATGTGTTTTAACAGTTTCTTTTGTAAAAAAACTTTTTTTTTGCAAAACTTTCCTTTTGTAACCTCCCCTCCCCGAAAAAATCCCAAATACAGCCCTCTATATTATTTTCTTTTCTACCTTTGACCTATATAGTGTCGTCAATCCACGAACAAGTAGGAGGGGAGGGGTATATTTCCTTTTCAAACTTTGACCTGTACAGTTTTGTCAATTCACAAAAAATTTGAAGGGAGGGGGGAATCTTCTATTATTCTTTAGCCACTCTTCTATTTCGCTACTGCTGATAAAGAAAACTGTTAAAATACTTGGGGTACTTTTGGATGATAATTTAAGATGGAACTCACATGTTGACTATCTGACTAAAAAAGGCGCCTCACTTTTACAATCGTTTTCCAACCCAAAGAGATTTGGTATACCAACTGTGGTTTTGAAATCTATATACCGCAGCTATGTTAGATTTTCTCTTGAGTTTGTGTGTCCAGCTTGGCATCTGGGTTTGAAGAAAGATCAATCAGATAGAATTAAGATGATACAAATAAGAGCTGTAAAAATTATACTTGGACATAACTATTCAACATATGATGATGAACTAAAATAACTCAACTTGAATTCACTTGATAGTCGTAGACATGAGTTGCCTTATCGATTTGGACTAAATTGTTTGAATTCCCTAGCTCATTGTAGTCTTCTACCTGACCTTGAAGGCCACCCTACTGAAGGACCAGTCACTAGACTCCAACAAATAAAAAATAATCGTCCACAGTTAATGACTCACTCAGCCTCTACTACCAAGAGATATTGCCAATCATTTGTCTCTTATTTTATTCAGTATTTTGATAATATTATTTTGACAAATATTTAATGTTTGATGCAGTTTATTTCATGTGTTTGCCTGTGACTGTTTTTAACATACCAACCATTTATATATTTAATTATTCTGAAATATTCGATATAAACGGTCGCTATTATAATCTTGAAAATAGATTCTTGACTTATATTAATTTTTTTATGACTCATTTTAATTTATTGGCCGTGAAGTAGTATTTCCTGCCTTAATTTTTTTTCTGTTGCTGTTTATTTGTTTTAGGTCTTTTTTTTGTGTCATGACATGCTCATGCTAGCTCTAGTAATTGCAGTAAATAAACTATATTCTATTCTAACTGTATTCTTGAAAATCTATGGAGGAGGGAAGAGCGGACAATTTTTCAGTATAGATACAAGAGAGGCACCTTTTAATGAAATACAAAAAGACATTGCCCCTGTTTTGTTTTATTTTCCTGGCTGCATTTTAGAATACCACAAATACAAAGAGGTGTAAAATTTTGAAAAATAGATTTTAAGTCCATGATTTGTAAATTCTTTTAAGGAACAAGAAAACCCACAGACCTCCCTCTTTTCATCCTCCCAGGAAGTTCCCTTTTCCCTTAAAGCTTTCTTTGTGGTATCCTACCATCCCATCCATGGACAACCTGCTTTCCGTTTAGCCCTAGACGGTTGGCCAAAAAGGATAATCTTCGACAGTCTATCATCCTTTATGTGCTGGACATGCCCTAGCCATCTCAGCCTTTCCCTGATTATGTGCTGGTTTCATGAGGCTTGATGCTGTGTTGAGTTGTTAGTAGTAGTAGCAGTAGTAACACTTATCTCCTTTGTAATAAAAAGGAAGACCCAAAATGTTTATGTAAAGACAGATCGATGGATAGATGTTTATTTTCTCCACAAACAATTGATGGTATATATAAAGAAACTACAAAAACGTGCAACAGTATACTTCAGTATTGCTGAGTCTGCCATTAGTAGCATAACAAAGGAGAAAAAATAGCAATACTAGAAAATTAAATAAGGGTTTACTTTATGGATGAGTTACATCCTGAGTATTCGCCTCCTAAAAATAAAAAAAAAATTTTAAGTATCATTTTACATGGATAACTTAATAAGGATCTGTGACCTGTTTTCTAACCAGATGCAAAAGTTGATATTTGTCAGCATAATTTTTAATTATGATTGGGATTAAATTTGAAACTTCTAAGCTAGTAATGTTCAAAACATATCCTGATCAAGCTTTGGTCTTGCATTAATTCTATACACTCTCAATTATTGCCAGAAATTATTATTAGGGGAGACCAGGACGCCTTCGGTCACTTTTTCGATTACCAGCCACCAAGAATTTTTTGTTCGTTATTTTGAAAAATCTTGCTGAACGCAGGGAAGAGCAACGTTTGATCTACCAAATCTATTTTGTAGTTTTCTTAGAACTCAACCGGATTGTAAGAAAAAAGTGATCCCGCTGAAGCCCCATTTTGACCGGAGGTGCCCCCAACCCGGGGCACCTTCGGTCGGGCTTGGGGCACCTTCGGTCAGCCTTGCAATTATACGAATTACCTCCGTTATCCTGTCTTTAGATGGCTAAATATACAAAGCTTACTTATGTCTTCGTTTATTGTTTGTAAAAATAAGCCAAAGTAACAAAATCACATCATTTTTTACTGTCGGAAGGAAATTTTCGACATCACTTTTGATACAGAGGCAGAGATGGTTGAGTTCAGCGACTTCACTTTTCAGCGGAGACTTGGAAAAAGTGAAAAATCGACGTCGCTGAACTCAATCATCTCTGCGACACGTGCCGTACCCCCACTTCTGCTAGGAATGGGCAATTTCATCTTAACATCCGCCAAATTGACATAGCTTTCATCCACTACTTGTGGGAAAAAAAACTTGCTAGAATCACTGTCCTTTCTGCGAAGGAAACTTACAAAAACTTCACTGTTATCTTTTTCTTTGACGAATCCAACGTAGTGCAGTGAACTGTTCTTGCCTTCGAACTCCACCAACACATAGTCGCCAATACTAAGGGTCCCCAGTGCAAGTGGCTCAGTTAGCTCGTCATCACCGATATGTAGACTATCATCCGTGTCATCATCCAGATGAACTGAAACAACAGATTCTTCATCAGTCGACTGATCGCACAAAGACGTTTGCTGCTTCCTCTTCTGACCCTTGCTTTTCGTTTGACTTGTTGGCTTCTTCATATTTTTTTTCAGCAATCTTGCTTTTGCTTTTGCATCTTTCTCATCTTGCTTTGCTTTCTTAGCCATCATAGCAGCTTCAATTTTATCTTTCTCTGGTGTGTCTGTCAAAACTCTCGATGCACCCTTTTTCCTTCCGCCCCTATTGCTCTGTTTCCTTAGCAATGCCTTTGGATACGGTCGGACATCTTCGGGGGTCAAAGCATTAGAGTAACGAATCTCTGCAGCTGGTGTTGCCGGTGCAGTTGACGGTGACGGGCAAGGATCTAGTAGATCCGATACTGGTGGGTTTCTCTCTGTTGCTGATGGGCACGGCTCTGCCTTAGGACGGTCGCTGACAGACGCAGCATAAAAATCCTCATCAGAAAAAGCATTGCGGTTGAAGGGCCAAATGCCAGGCTTCGAAAACCCAGAAATGATGTTGTTCATGGTCAGTGCATTTGGATAAGCATTTCCTACAAGCTGGGCAATATGGGTGATCTGGATCCTCTGAAACGGATTTGAAGTCATACAATCATGAAATGCTCTTTTCAAAACAGACTTCAGTGGTCCATAGATAGTAATATCTAGAGGCTGAAGACGATGACTGCAGTGGGGTGGGAAGGATAGTAAAACAATGCCATTTGCACGGGCGTACATGATAACGTCAAGACCGATGTGGCTCTCATGGTTATCGAGCAATAAGAGGACCGGGCTGTCCTTGGAACATCGAACTTGTTTCTTGAAATGCTGTATCGCCTCATAAAACAATGTTGCAGTCATCCAACCAGTTGTTTGGGCTAGGCCGAGACTTCCTGTAGGGGCCCCAAACATCATATGATCCTTGAACTTTGCTCTGGGGAATACGAAGACTGGTGGCACGGTTCCACCAATAGCATTGACAAAGCAACAAACAGTAACAAGTTCACCCCTTTCAGCTGTGGTAACCTGACCAACCTGCTTGGTACCGGTTTGTGCTATCACCTTGGGGCTGTCAAGTACAGTTGTGACCCCCGTTTCGTCACAGTTCCTTATGCTTTCTCCTGTGAATTTGTATTTGTGCAGGACAGCCTCCAAGTTGTCAAGGAATCTGTCAACATTAGCACGATTGAAGCTCGAGCTGCGAGCTAAGCTAGTGTTCTCTGGCTTTCTGAGAGACAAATCACCTTGCCTTATCATAAAGCCCTTCATCCAGTCTGGCCCAGCCATCTGTGCTTCTTCCCAGTTGTGAGGAACTTTCTTATCTAGTCTTTTTGCATAAACATATGCAAACTTTCGTGTTTGCATCAGGGTCATACCATAATGGACTTTCGAACAATGTTTCAAATAAACAGCAAGCTGGCCCTCTTCATTGGCCGTGAAAACTTTTGCAGTTGACAGTCTCTCTTTTCTTGTCGGAAGAAAAGCACTAATGAATGTGCCACCACTAGAGGTTCCAGAATTAGAGACCCCAGCTTGAATAGGCACTGGTATGCCCCCTTGCTCTTGCTCGCGTAGTTCTTTTGCTCGGCGAACGTTGTCGATAAGGGTTGATTTCGGTATTCCGAAAGCTGTTGCAGTACTACGAATTGAAGCTTTGTCCATCAAAACTTTGGAAACAGCAATGTTCATAGCCTCATCTGACACACCCTTCGGGCGTTTTGGAACTCTGTTCCGAACCATAACCAATGATCTGGAAGAAACTTTGAAATTAAGACTTACCGAATTTGGCAGTGTAAAAATGACCTACAGTAAAAGTTTGCGTATGTTTAATAGTGAACCTATTAAACACTGGTATTAAGTTAATATAGAAAATATTATTCATTAGTTTAATTGATTAAAAAAAAATTTCACAAAAAGAAGTTTTCCCAGGAAAAGTAAAGAACTACATTAAACCGAAGATGAACATTAATAAAGTCAAATAATTTTTCCGGTGTAAAACTGTTCAAGTCAAACTCAAAACCTGCAAAAACTAAGAGGAGTAAGGCACACACCCCTCCCCCCGCCGTGCCTTCAAAAGACCAGAACATAATTTGCGATCTACTGAAAACAATCGTTACTTCTCCAGTCATTGAAAAAAACACAATCATAGCCAAAATTACTGAAAACAGACTAATGAATGGGTATTGACAGTTTAATAAAAATTACTGATATTCGTCTTTGAAGGTCTTAATAATTTTGGATTTATTAAAGTTAAAAATGAGAAAATATACAAAATGTATTTTGTTTTGATTTAATTCAACACTTCCCTCAACATTCCCTAAAAGCTTCACTTGAATGCCCTTGGCATTTTTGGACACCATGGGCGAAACCTGCTCCCCTTTCCTGATAAAAGTACTATACATAAATAATGGGCTAATTGCTTAACTTACTGTCCTTTCTCCAACGACTGCGCGGTGGAGGTTGGGTTTGTTTTTTGGTTTGACATTTTCAGAAGCATAGTTATATGACCTTTCAACTATGCTTAAATGACTATCTCAAAATTTTGATCAGGTGGCTTTGGGTGGAAAAGGGGCTTTTAGGAAACCTATTGAAATTTTGAAACTTTGAAAAAATTTGATTGAAACTTCTATGTTCAAAAGGGCATCACTGCCCTTCTCTCGTTCTGAAAGTAACAAACTCTTTTGGTACACCTTACTTTAGTTCTATGCTGGGAGCATCAATGTTAACCACAATTGTAGAGAGACCTATCTTTAACTTAAAACTGGTAAGGTTACGTTATTCATCAGGCTGGGGTGCCTCCGGTCAGCGACCGAAGGTGCCCCGTCGTGGACTGACCGAAGGTGCCCCAGCCGCCATTTTGTCAAACTTATTTTCTGACCCGAAAACAGAGAAAGATTTCTCCTTAGAAATACCACTATCTTCTAGTCCTATCATTTCTATGTGTATACAAATTTAATCATCGAAATCCATGCCAAACAGAAGGGGAAGGCTAGGTTCAAACAGAAGTAGAGAAACTTACTTTTCGCAAAAAAAAATGGTACGAAACTCTCTCCAGCTAAACTGGCTGAAGCTAACTGAGGGAAATTTTCTTCGGACATCCGCCTTGGATAAACAACCTCCCCAGTGCCATCTAGCATAAAAATACGTAAACTCAAAATGAGTTATTGGGGGTGACCGGAGGCACCCCGTGACCGAAGGCGCCCCGGTCTCCCCTAACAGAATAAGTTATTTTGATATTTGAAAAAAAAAGTGTTTTTAAAACCAAACGTCTAAACCTTTGAGGAATTTTTGTGTTTGCATTAAGGTGTTGGGGAAAGGAGCTTTTGCTTTTTACCTTGGTACTGTGATTTTCGTTAACTTTAATGAATTATCTCTCTTTTTTGGCTAGCAGATTGTTTGAGTAATGGTTATACTCTCATATGAGATAGGAAGTTTTTTTGTTAACTTTTATGAATTAACTCCTTTTTTTGCTAGTAGATTGTTTGAGTAATGGTTATACTCTCATGTGAAACAGGAAGTCGCCATTTTAAATATTTAAATGATTTTTCAGGTTATGGTGATACTATTGTTGCGTCAAACCCCTTTGATGATACACCAAGTCATCCTCAAATGGGGCACATGGGAGGGCCTGGAATGGGGATGGGCCCCATGGGAATGAACGGAATGGGACCTGGACACATGGGTATGGGTCCAATGGGGGGAATGGGGATGGGAATGAATCCAATGGGACCTGGCATGAACAGTATGAATCAAATGGGTGGAAACATTCAAATGGGCTGTGGCATTCCAAGTCCAAGCTTCAACCAGAATATGGGCTCGAAGCCAATGCCTGTATCTGCTGGAAAGGTAATCACTTTTTCTACCTATTCTTTACGTCTTTTATTTATAAAAAAATTATTTCTTTGTAAATAATAAAAAATATCATTTATTTTGTATATTTTCCATAAAGAATTGTGAAGACCAGATAAATCATTTCATAAAACAGACAAGAATGAAATACAAACAAGTAAATACTAAACAAAGTCTCTTCAAAAGGCCTACAATCCTTTTACTATTTTTGTTCTGCAGGCAATTTGTATTTTTCTTTTTTTTTTAGATCTAGTTCTTACAATAAATTAAAGCAGTTTGAAATCTACCTTATAAAAAAGATTCTTATTATTTATTTATATGTTTTTTTGAAGCAAAAACAATATATTTCCTTTATTAACAACAAATATGAACATGTGCTGTATTGTTAGTTCTATTATCTGATATAGGGTAAGATAAATAGCCATGCTACTGATAAAAAAGATTTTAAGAAAGATGTACTGGTCAAACCATAAATTTTTGGGAGGGGGGGTAAAACCATGCGCTACCACCCCTTCATGTGGCCTTGATCTTAAGATTGAATATTATTTTAATAGAAGCAGCTTTCATAATTTTGGCCTAGGCTGCAACTTAGTTATTCTATTTTTTGTAACGTCAGCAAATTAAAAGGTGAATAAATTACGTAAGATTAAAGGCACTGACAAAAAAAGGAACAAAATGGTTCATAAAACGATTGGTAGGGAATCTCAACGGTTTGATTTTATTCCTGGTTCGGGTAGGCAGACGCTTTGTAGAAAGAGGTGGCAGCAACGAATGGTGGCAGCTTCTTGCTCGCGATTAGTGAGTGCAACTAAATTATTCTGTTTTTTTGTAGCATCAGCAAATTAGAGGGTGAATAAATTACTTAAGATTAAAGGCACTGACAAAAAAAGGAACAAAAGAGTTCATAAAACGATTGGTAGGTCTCTCAATGGTTCAATTTTATTCCTGCTTCGGGTAGGTAGTCGCTTTGTAGAAAGAGGTGGCATCAACGAATGATGCTTCTTGCTCAAGAGTAGTGAGTGTCCAAACTTGAGGATGAGTTTGTATCTGCTCTCCCGGAGAGAGGGCATTATTTACGACTTGAGGGCAGATTCATAAGATACATAATTTGCACCGAGTAGAGCTTTTGCAGCACACTACTGCGCAGGTCCTGTGTCACTGCTTGGATATTCTGTATTATGCACTTGAGGGCCCCAGACCGGACTGTACTCAAGTAATGGCCGCACATAACACATATGCCACTTTGAGTTGCATTATAGAATCAGGGTTCACAAATTAACCAATAATCTCAAGGCGTAAAGTTTGCAACAATAATCTAAGTTTGCAACATGTGGGCTAAAGGAGCAGTCTGAGCTAAAAGTAACATATTATCTCAAGGATATGAAATCCATATTACACAACTCACCATCATACAGTTTAAGGTTATCTACTGTCCCGTATCTGCTTGTGGGTCGTTTTAAAACTTCTTAATGAAGGATCGGCTCTCATTTTAAGGATATATCCAAGCCACTCTCATGATTCACATAATTAGTTGTGTTTGGTCACTATGTTTGTATAGAGTGTCTGCCTCATCCCTGGTGCTTACAAGCAATCCTAAAATGCCTTTGATCCTGTATTATTTAAACTTTAAAAACATATATTTGTTGAGACTTAAACCCACATACTACTCCAGTCTATACAGGCACTCTGGCACTGAGTTGCAAAGGTAGCATATCCCTTTCAGGTGTAAATCTAACCTGAGCTCTAAGTTCTATCAATATTCACATTAACAAGCTTCCCTTTTCCAGTTTTACCGAAAATAAATCCTGTTTATTAAACTTATTTCATGGTACCAGTTTAATAAATGTACTATTGCTTATTTATTTATGCAAACATGAGCTAATCTTGCATAATTTTTGTAGGTGTACCCAGTTGATCAGCCTATGGTATTCAACCCACAGAATCCAAATGCTCCGCCTATATACCCATGTGGCATTTGTCACAAAGAAGTGCATGATAATGACCAAGCTATTCTCTGTGAATCTGGGTGTAATTTTTGGTTTCACAGGTAAATATAATATTTTTCACTTAGATTTAGTTTAAACAAATGTGGTGTTTTACACATAAGAACCTGTTTTCTTAATATTTCGCAACTCGAAATATATTTAATTGAAGGAGGTCACAAATTGAAGGGATTGAAACTTGTCGTTGAAACCAGGTAAACCTCTGACATATAAAACTGTTATTTATAAAACATAATTACAACAAAACAGAACCAAAGCCAACGGTGAACAGAGTTGGATATTATTACTATTAACACCTCACTTCAACTCCAAGCCTTCTGAGCCCACCAGAGCTGTGCATCCTCTTCTTCCATCCCTATCTATTCAAAGCTTAAATCTTCACCCCAGTTACAATTTATTTTAAATCCTTTGTTACCAGCTCTTCCTATTCCATTTGGGCTTATAACTATCTATAGTTGCATTGTTATCAATAATACGTCGTCCTGAAACTGATGTGGAGGGGGGGCACAGCTTCATCTTGAAAAGCTTCAACGTAAAGAAAATTACCAATATAAGCTGGCTTGTTGCAATCAGTTTAGTTGTAACATTTAAGATGGTTTAAGTGTAATAATAAATAGCATGTGTTATAATTGGATCAATATAATGAAAAATATATTATATATTTCACATATAATAATCATACATATCGATATTATAGAAATTACTGCTACTACTACTAATAACTGAATGCATCACCAAGCAGCCTGAGACCAACACAGCTACGCACGCTTCTCCAACCTAATCTATTCAAGGCCTCCTTCTTTACACCCTCCCAGGAAGTTCCCATTTCCTTTAGATCTTTATTTATGACATCCTCCCAACCTAGACGAGGACGATCTGGCTTTCCGTGTAGCCCCAGACGGTTGGCCAAAAAGGACAGTTTTCGGCAATCTGTCATCTTTCATCCGCAGAACGTGGCCTAGCCATCTCAACCTTTCTTTCATTATAGCCAGCGGGATTGAACCACACTTTTCGTACAACCTACTGTTTGAAATACGGTCACTCAGCTGGGTACCCAGAACAATCCGTAGGCAATTTCTCTGGAAAATATCTAGTAAATTTTTTTCCGCTTTTTGGAGCGCCCATGCTTCAGAGCCATATTTGGCAACTGTCATCACTGTAGCTTCCAATATTCTAATCTTGGTTTGCAGACTTATCTTCCTGTTCTCCCCAACTTTTATTAACTGTGAAAAAACACCCTGAGCCTTAACTATTCTACTTTTAACATCTTCACTGCTCTCACTGTCTTTACTAATAATACTACCAAGGTAAGTGAGGCTGGCCTCCTGATCAATCATTTTCGTTACCCAGGGTCACCTTTTCATCTTTACTTATTCCTAGCCTTAGTGACTCAGTCTTCTTAACATTAATTTTCAAACCTATTCTAGCACCCTGAACTCGCAAAACCTCTAAAGAAATTCATTCATTTGTCTCACACTTTCATCTAATATGCTTAAATCATCAGCATAATCGAAGTCCACGAGCGTTTTTCGTCCCCATTTGATTCCGTGGTCTCCAATTGCCTTTCCTGTGCTCCTTAAGGCAAAGTCCATCAAAGTGATCCATATAAAGGGGGATAGACACAACCCTGCTTAACTTCTGGTTTAATCTCAGTCTAAAAAGTATCATATTACTAAGTAATTTGGTACCTACAGAGACCAGAATAATGCCTCGATAATTACGATACACACTTTTGTCACCTTTCTTATACAGTGATTTAATTAAGGTTTTCCTAAAATCATTAGGTATTTCCTCTTTTTCAAAAATCATATTCATAATCTTCAGTAGCTTATTTCTAACCTCAGAGCCACCATATTTAAGAAACTCATTTATCACACTATCAGCACCCAGAGCCTTATTATTTTTCAATCGTTTTAGTAGTGTTGCTAATTCTTCCTCGCAAAACAAATCTCCCTTCACATCCAAGGTATCACAAACTTTTTCACTTTCATCTATATTTTTTCCTGCAGCTGTATCTCGGTTTAGAACATTCTCAAAACGTTCTCACCTTTCTTTAACTCTCCTTATCACTAATTATGGCCCCATTCCTATTTTTAACTGGGACTAGTCCGGATTGATTACTCCCTCTCAATTTATTAGCATGCCATTTTACTATTATGCCATCTAGCTGCATCTTCCAGATCTCCAGTAATTTTATCCATGGCTTCCACTTCACATCTCCTTAGTTCGTATTTTAATGCTTTCTCCACTTTCTTTACATTTCTTTTGTTTTCATATGATCTATCACTCAGATGATTCTTGTTCGAAGCACTTCTACTCTCTATTAAACAAAGCTTTTTCACTAATATTCCTAGTTGCAGTCTTAACACTCTTCCCTGAGACACCATCAGCAGCTTCACAATTAATTTTTTTTTTAATTATTCCATCCAGATAATATAAAAATTAGTTAGTTATAGGTTAATAAATTCCAAAGTAGATATCAGTTGATAAGTAATTATAATTAAAGATAATTTAAATAAATACAATTAAAGCATTTAATGTAGATATGTGTTTCACAAACTATCTGTAGTTGTATTATTATCAATTACGTAATAATGATAATATTATTGATTACTGTTGATACCCCAACTGTTGATGGATCCTGCCAATATGAACACAAGGTTTCAATAGATAAAGCTCTGAGAGGTGAAAATAAAAATGACAATTTTGATTCAGCTTTGGGTCTCCACATTTTCAAAAGCCAGATCGTTTCGTTCTTTTTGAGGAAGTAATTTTAATATCTAATGTAAATGACCTACCACAATCTTTTACAGAGGTAATTGAGGCAAAAAAATATATAAACAGGAACTTCGCTATAAATAGAGACACGGGAGATATTTGCATAAGCCCAATTTATAATAACTTAATTTTAAATTATTCAAATGAAAGTTTTCCGTGGTTTGAAGTAAAACAATCTTTCCGCATTTTAAGGAAAATCGAGTCTGTAGAGAAGCTAAGTGCTTAGGAGAAAATTTTTGCGCAATCTAATTGGCGAATGTGTTTTTCATTTATTCTTTTTTTTATTATTTGGTGTATATTTGTGTTTCGTGAAGTCGACCTCAAAAGGTTAGATTGTTGTTGTTTTTTTTTTGGGGGGGGGGGGGCACTGAGGACGACTTGACAAAGGTCCTTGTCGAAATATTTGCTTATTTTCTCTTCATTTTGTTCCACTGGCTGACACTACCCTTGTTTTTTTCTGTTTTTTATATGTTTATTTCTTTGTTATGTAAATCTTGTACTCCTGTGAATATCTGGAAATAATTCTGTTAGTTAATATCTAATGATTTTACACTTCTACTGAAGAATTATGATGGAAACAGGCCTCAGTATCTAAATTCAGTTTGAACGATAAGCAAATGTCTTTTTGCATGCATTGTTCATCCTTTTGCTATTTCTGTTTTTCTGAAATTATATGTTTTTTTCCAGAATGTGTACAGGACTGACTGAGGCAGCGTTTCATCTTCTCACGGCTGAAGTTTATGCTGAATGGGTGTGTGACAAATGCCTCCATTCAAAAAATATTCCTCAAGTCAAATTTAAGCCATAAAGTTTAATCCAATACCCGTTCCTTGTATTGTTTTTTACTTTGCTTATTTTCGTGAATCAAGTTATGTTTTTCTTTTCTAGTATTAAATTTTTTTTTCAAAATGTTGTTTTAAGAGTATTTAAGAGCTGAAGTTACAGTAATGGTTTGTGAAATTAATTTCACCCAAAAGCTTATTTTAATATTACTCTTCAAGAGGACTTGCTCAATAGAAAGATTTCTTAACTTTTTAATTTTGCGTGATAACCTTTGTATTGGTTTAAGAAAGTTAGTACTTATAGATGTCCAGTTTTGAGCTGTGAGAGTTTTAATCGATGAGTTAGGAAGCTATAGGAGAGAGACAGACTATATATCCTACAAACAACTTATATCACAGTGCCAAAAACCAGTTGGTACACCTATCAATATCAAAAGAAAAAATTTTCGCATGCTGACCAATGTTGTGCCTAGAGCTGGTACCAATCTCCCGATTCTCTGCTTTCAGTCATAAATGTAATCCGTAGTTGGAGGCAAATCACCCAACACTTCCCAGGCTCCCTCCCATATTTCTAGAGGTACCCATTTGGAGCTGGATCGATTCTGGCTGAGCTTAAATGTAAAATTGTTAAAGCCGACTTATCTTTGATTTTACTGGTGTACCGAGAGAGAATTACAATAAGAGTTTTAAATTGAACTTTAATGGTGAATGAATCTTAAAGGATTTCGGTAATGGTTAGGTAAAGAAATCGTTCCAGCTTATCAGACCTGGTGAGTGTCATTCTTTTGAACTAAGTTTACATAAGAGGCTACCTTTTAGGACAAGCTGTGGTGGCAAGTTGGGGGGGGGGGGAATAATCACCGCTATATTTATATTAATCTCTACATTTTTAGAAAATATTTTTTTTGTTTTTTTTTGTATTGCAGAAAATTGCCCCCTCCCTGAATTCTGAAAAACATATTTAGCCCCCCCCCCCTTTCTTTTTTGCGAATTGGTACCGTCGGGCAGAATTCAATTTCGTCAGCATTCTTTGTCTGAAAAGTAATTGGCTTAAGGTAACAAAAAAAAATGCTTGTCTAAGGGCGGAAAAACGCTCTCAAGCGCAACTACTCTGTTGGCATCCAGCTGTTTTTCTTTCTTCATTGACAGAGCTGCCATGGACCATTACGTTTGTATTATTTTTGTTAGGTATTAACGAGAAAATTAATGTAGAAACTAAGGCCCTAAATTTATTACATCCACATATATTTATATAAAATATACCAAAAAGTGATATCCTGTCACCCTTAGATGATGTGAGCGCATCGCAATTTTTATGGTTGGCCGAGGGATATGTAGGGTTGTTTTACCGGTTTATAAGGGAGAGTGTGTGTGTGTAACCCAACCCCATACAACACACTCCCATTTAACTGAACCCTTCTGCAACTGAACCCCGTTTTTGATCACTGCCGACAAATTTTTGTATTACTCTGCTAAATTACATAATTATAGTTATATTGTTAAATATAGGAGGGTTGAGCTGAATGGGGATGATTAGAATGGGTGATCAAAATCCGATCCTCCTTCTTTACGTTACAATTTACACTTAGGCACACAATCTGAAGGCCTGTTTATCCAGAGAACGGGTTTCAAAACTAACACATTTTAAAAGACCATAGACTTAAAAGATATGTCCTTTTATACCCTTTTATTTGATAAAATTACTTACAAAGAAATAAAAACTGATCCAACAGATAAATACTCTCGGCAGCTGAGGAAAGAACTAGAAATTTTAAAGGAAAATAGACTAAAGCAATATAACAGACAAACCCCTCAAATGTCCATAAACTTTTACCCCAAAGGTCTTTCAGCCCCAAAGTTTTATGGTCTATCCAAAATCCATAAGAAGGATACTCCATTACACCCTATCGTAGCGTGTTATAGTTCTCCAGCTACAGGTGTAGGAAGGTTCTTAGTCACAATTTTTAAGTCTCTTCTAACCACACAGAAATCTTACATAAAAAATTCCATAGATCTTGTTGAGAACCTTAAAATTCAAAGTATAACAAAAAAAACTATCTTATCCAGTTTTGATGCAGTTTCCTTGTAAACTTCATGCGATGTCCATAAATGTGACAGGCCTTACAAAGAAAATTAGAGGAAAATTCTGCTTGTTCAGATTATAAAACCTTGGAAATTAACACAATAATGACGCTTTGACGTCTTTGCAACAAGTTCTCTGTATTTTAAGTTCTGAGAAAATTTTTTCCTCCAGATAAAGGACCTTCCCCTGGATACTGTTTTGTCTCCTTTTTTGGTAAATTTTCACATAGATTTCATAGAATAATCTGCTTTGAATAGTTTACCCTTGAAATATTCTCTCTGGTTTTGCCTCGTTGATGATATTCTTGCTGTTTGGGAACATGGTTAGGACTCTCTAAAAGATTTTTTGGCACATTTGAACTCTTTTGATTCGAATCTTCAGTTTACAATAGAACTGGAATATTCAGGAAATCTCCCTAAGCCGACCCATAATGATCGGTATCTACATTTCTCGTCAAACCACCCTCCTTCTGTAAAAAGAGGGGTAGTAATTTCTTTAGTCGATAAGGTTCTAAAAATATGTTCACGTAATCATGTAAGATCTGAGGTAGATTATGTTACGTTAAAGATATTCTATTCTGCAGTGGTTACCCTATCAACCTCATTGAAAACATAATAGATAGACGATTAAAATGGTAATACAGGAAAATAGGGATCCCGTCCCCTTGATTCGGCTACACTGACATTGAGAACAAAACTTTTATTACAGTACCATGCGTTTCAAAACTCAGCTATAAACTTGGAAAAATTTTAATTCTAAAATAAACATAAATATACCAATTGAGAAAATAAACATAATCTCTTATATTATGTGAAATACTTGCTTGGCTTTCGTCTTCATATTTTGTCACTCAAAATTATCTTTTTTTCACCTATTTCATTTTTTTCATTTATTATTTCCTTTTTTGGTTTCATACGTCAGAAGTGCCGACAAATCCCTTGACTTTACTTTTCAGGTGAAAATCACTCTTTTCGGGCGTTAGTTTTCATTCGCTTGAACCTTAGCAGTTGGCAACATAGTCAGAAGCCATTAATTTAAGAAAAGAAAATAACCCAAATACCGTTTCCTTTTCATCATCCTTTTCGTTCATTCTGTGAACAAGATAGAAACTGTCACACGATAGTAAACAAAAATGGTCTTAAATATTGAAGAATTCCGCCAAGATAAAGGTGGGGACCCTGAGAAGATCAGGGATCTTCAAAAGAAAAGATTCAAGGATCCACAACTTGTCGACAAAGTTGTTGAATTTGACTCAGAATGGAGGAAATGTAAGTGCCTTTTGTTTATGCCTAGTCTATTCAGTAGGCTAGGATTGGTAGCAGACTGCTAATGCTGAAGTCGGCTCCTCGAAAGGAAACATGCAGGGAAGACAATTCTTGCTCCATACCATGTAAAATATTAGGTAAATCTATGACAGTTCATATTATTGACTTACTAGTAAAGTGAATATAGGCCTATCACTTGATGTCTTTTTAATGCTCTTTACAATTACGCCTATAATAATTGCTTCTATTACAAATTAAAATTTAAGCACTTTTTGACCTAACCTAAATTAACCTTGTTATAAATAATTTTGGTTCTGAGAAAATTTAGTAATACTTCCTCAAAAACAAACAAGAAAACAGAGCAGAGAAAATGTAGTATTAGGCTATTTTGGGTAAAATTCTAGTTAATTGACTTCTTGCTATCTCGGAAAGGGTTTAGGTTAGGAAAATGAAAATTTCAGGGATGGGTCTACAGGCTAAAGTATGTCCTGGGAAGGTATTTTAAATTACCCACCTCCACTCCTTCTCCCTCTAGAGGGCCCTGAAATTTGCCTACATGACAGGTTTATGCCTATTGAAATTTTGACAAAACAACATTTTACCTTAATTTTCAGTTACTAGTTACTTTTTCTCTGCCTTTAGTTCTGAAAATGCAATCCTGTTATTTGAGTAGAATTTTGAGCCATATCAGTGTTTTTTTTTCAAAATTTAGGAAATGTATTTGAATATCTTTAAAACATTATAAAATGGAATGGAGTAAAGTTATGAAGCTGAAAACAATTTTGTTGTACCTCAATTAAGCAGAAGACCTATTTTGCAAGGTTTCACTTTTATAAAACACATATTTTTAAAGGTCATCAAAGGTCAGGGCCCTCTAGAGGGAGAAGGAGTGGAGGTAGTTGCTTCAAAATACCTTCACTGGACACACTTTAGTCTGTAGATTCATCCCTGAAAGTTTCATTGTCCTAGCCTAAACCCTTTCTGAGATAGCAAGAAGTCAATTAACTAGAATTTTACCCTATTTTGTCATAAAACAGTGGATAACTCATGCTTAATTGAAAATTTATCATGTTTAAGAGCTCAAAAAGTGCTTAAAGTTTGCTTTGCAATAGAAGCAATTATCATATTTTTTAAAGAGCATAAAAAGGCATTAAGTGGTTTGTTCACTTTATTACAGAAAAATACATTGGAAACATAATTTGGGCTATACAGTTGTACAGTAAAGCAAAGTACTTACATGAATAAATGACAACATATTTTCAGCATATTTTTGAAGTAACAATTTCTTCTTAACATGTTTCCTTTTCAGCAGGCCTAATTGCACACAAATACCCAAAGAACTGCTGACATAGTACCTCTAGATCCTCCTTGTTATGCTACTCTAAAAAGCAATAGTAAATCTAGAAGCTCATTTAAAAATACTAACCCAAATAAATCCATAAGACCAGATGGAGTACCCCCACCCCAGCTTTCAAAGAAACGTATGTAGTATTATTTCATCCCCTTACCCTATTATTCCAAAGGTCCCTAAACACAGAATTTATCTGGAAAGGATAGGAGGAGGCTTTTATTACATTGACAAATAAAACTCACCTCATGAGTAAGGAAATTTCATGAAGGCCCAGTTAATTCAGTCATTGCAAAATAACTAAGCACAGATAAGCTATTATTGCCCAGCCAACATAACTTCCACCCCAGTCAATAAGGCCTAGTTGCTACAAACCTTGACCTGCATGTGAGTATGTCACAAAACTTATGGTCATCAGGTCTTCAGTTGGCATATTATTGAATTTAGTGAAAGAATTTGATAAAATATGTTGTAGGAGACTCAATTCTAGACTCAAATTAAACTAGGTGATGATATTTCTTCTCAACAGAAACAAGTAGGTAAAATTATTTGAAGAAGTTGGAACAATTTTCCGCTCTAAAGCAGCACACATTGAAGGTGGGATACTCAGGGTACAGTTCTGGGCCCATTGTTATTCAGTATCTATATCAATGATGCATCTTCAACTATAAAGAAATTGATTTCATTTTATGCAGATGATTCCAGAATAATAAGTCTAATTTATGACCCCAAAATTATCCAAGCAGTTCTTGATGTATTCTTAATGTGGAAAAATACCTGGTAGCTGGAAGTTAACATCCTGAAATTTAAAGTCATGTTCTTTTGAGCTAACAGCCCTGAAAGCTAGTACTTTATGAAATCTTGTGACAGTTCTGACTGGTCACTTACTAATAGTCACTACAAGAAAGATCTGGGAGTATTGCTGAATGACAAATTCAAATTTAGTTTATACACAGAATATTTAGTAGCCAGCTAAAATCTTGGTGTAGTAAAGAGAACTTCTTGCAGTAGATCTCTAACAGTGATTACTTAGCTTCTAAAGAGCCTGATTTGGCCAAATTTAAGATATGCATTGCTGCTCTATTTAACAAGCTTGATCATTCAATTCTGGAATCTGTGCTGTAACATGCAATGAAATGGGTATCTTGAAATTGCAGCTGGAGCAAATTAAGGATTTCAATCTTTGTTATGCTATAATAGTATTTGTAGTAATGATTTTCTTGGGTGGCTGCTTCTTACCTAATTGTGCAGTTCAGGGGGGTGTGCAAACAGAGCAGGAAGGGCATTATTAAATATAAATTGATGTTGAAGAATCATATCTCCTTGTTTTCTTCTATTAAATGTGGGGGTGTTACGGGGGGGGGTTTCTTATGGTTTTTGTTCGACTTCTTATAGTTTTACTGATTGCTTATAAGGTTTGCTTGATTTCGTATATGGTTTAAGTTGTTTGTAATATGGGAGCCTTATAGTTAATGGATATAGATTGGGAGGGTTCTATTGACCAGTCTCTATAACCTTGGAGACGAACTCATCATCATGATGTTTAGGTTTGCCGAGATGGGCCGATTCCCTTGGGAACGTACCAACAGACAATAGGAACTGTATCTGTACCTTAATTCAAAGACAAACACAATTATTGACAATATTTTTATTTTCTTACTTCATATACAACTCCAGGTAAAACGGCTCCAATAATTGGTATAACAAGTGCATCAAAGAGTGTCTACCAAAAAACTGAATTATACACCTAACTTTTAGTTCACCTTATATATCCCGAATCAATCCGGATTTCTAAATTAAGCACAGGGTATACTGACCTCAGAAGAGTTGCAACACAACTCTTTTTTTTTGACTATACAACATATGGCTTAACCTCCTTGCAAAGATCTATTATAACGAGGGTTTTCACCTTCAGTTTGTTGACCAGACCAGATGTAGAAATCTGGTTTCTAATTGGCTTTATTCAAAAGTTTGAATCTAATTTTGGTAGTCAAAAAAAGTATCATTTTTTGCTTGAAGGAAGATTTGTACCAAAGGTAAAAAGTATCGTTTTTTGCCTGTTATAAAACTTGTACTAAAAAAAGCACAAATCCTATGAGATGATTAACTTTTACTTTAAAACCTTTATATGTATAAGAGATTCTTATTTTAAAACTTTCTAAAATAAATGAATGAGAGATTTGGTTTTGAGTTCTGAAAGGGGGAGGGGGTTTGCTGGTCCATATGTTACATATCCCCTATCCCGCTGTAGATTGACGCCCTCGTCAATCAGAACATTCCCTGTCCTTAAGTTTTATTTTTCTTACAGTTTCTTATTGTCAAAATATTTTTATTTTAATTCTTTCACCACAAAAATGATTATTTAAAGGAAACGTATATATTCCTACACCTTTAATTAACCTACACCTTACACTTGAATTACATTAATACATCACTTGACATTAAGAAGGTATATACTTGAATACCTGGTTTCACAAAAAAATTTTTTTGTATTTATTTAGTTTTCAACTGATTCCAGGTATTCTTACAATAAAGCTAAAAATATACAACGTTACATAAAAAGTATTTCCACTTGCACTTTTATTAAGTTCCAACTACTCAATACTTGGCACTTTTTAATTGTTCACCATTTACTATTTTTGGAATATTATACACCAATCACAATTCTCGTGTCCTTGCCCTATCCACTGATTGAATTAATATAATGTCACTTCTTTAGTTATCACCCTTAAGTTTTTTTTTTTTTTTTTTTTTTGTTTCTTAAAAATTTTGCATCCGTACAGTCAGTCTTTCTATAACGCTTTTTCAA
>NC_088876.1:31034332-31053630 GCF_032884065.1 Artemia franciscana | reverse complement strand
ACTGGCTATCTTAAATTTTGAACGGACGACTTTGGAAAAATGAGGGTGGGATGGGACCTAGTTGCCCTCTGGTGTTTGGTCACTTAAAAAGAGCATTAGAGCTGTTAATTACTGCTCGAATGAGCCCTCTCGTGATATTCTAGGACTACTGGATCGATACGATCACCCCTGGAAAAGAATAAAAATCAAATAAATAGGCATTCCGTGATCGTTCTTCTGGCAAAACATACAAAATTCCACATTTTTGCAGATAGGAGCTTGAAACCTTCACAGTAGGGTTCTCTGATACGCTGAATCTGATACGCTTTTATGACTTTTTGGGGGTGTTTCCACCTTTTTTTCGAAAATGAGGTGAGTTCTCTCAGCCTCGTAACTTTTGATTGATAAAACTAAATTTGATGAAATTAGTATATTTGAAATTAGCTTTTGATGTATCTATTGGTATCAAAATTCCGTTTTTTAGAATTTTGGCTACTATTGAGGCGGGTCCCTCCTTACTTACAGTTCGTTACCACAAACCGTTTGATCCAGCGGCTAGGAGCTAGTCAAAAACAAATGGGAGATCTTATTTAACAAAATAACTGTGTCAAAACGATAATCTATTCGTTGTGATAGTAGCTTACTTCGTGATCTATATTAATTTAAAAAATCCAAGTTTTTCCGATGAGAGTAAAGAGCAAAACTTCTAAAGAACAAAAATATAACTTCGTAGTTTATGCAGCACATGTCCGAAAAAATAATTCTAACAAACTGGCTTTTGAAATTTTCTAAAACATTTTAGAATTCTGAAAAACTAGCCCTTTACTGAAAACACCAAATCGAAGCAGCTAAACGGGATTAGGAGCAGAAAAATACTTAAGTGGCTTTTACAAAATAAAAGATTAATTTGTAAGATTTTTGATAGTCTTTTTACTGGCTATAAAATCAATAAATGTCGCTAAACGATTTTAATTCTCTTAGAGAATCAAGCAATCTGAATTTCCTGTAAAGCACTATTTATCAGAATTCTACGAATATAGGGAGATATCTTGAACCAGTTTTCTTGGAAACTGTTTTCCACAAATATCACAGCAGAACTAGACTTAATCAGATACAAACCTTTTGGACATACTCTTTTATTTATTAATAACACAATCAACCGTAGACTGAAAAGAAATTCCCGTAAAATCAATGGTAGTGTACCATGTGAGTATCCCGATAAGCCCTAGAATCCCGATAGTATATCCCCCACATGTAGTTCTGTAGGGAAAGTTTCTATACATGTAATTCTGAGCAGCCACAGCAAAAGTACAAAATAGGTATCTCAAAAAGTCGATAAGATGTTCAAAAGTGTAACAAGATGACTAGATTCTGTTTTTTTAATGAAATTTAACGTGCCTTTTTCAGGAACAAAATTGAAAAACAAATGAGATAAAAAACAAATGAGCCCTTTACCAATCTTCAAGGTTTCTTGGCTTGATACAGTCACTGAAAAAAAAATAACACACATCCGTGATCTTTCCTTGGCAAAAAAAAAAAATTCGAAATTTTGTATAAGAGAGCTTGAAACCTCTAAAGGAGGTTTCTCTGATCAATTTGTAGTTAGAGAGAGAGATACATGTCTCAAAGAGGGCATTTTAATGCCCAATTTTCTGTAGGGGGAATTTTTCTTGGGGCAATTTTCCGCGGAGGGAATTTTCAGGGGGGTGAAGCTCTGGTCCCCATTGTATTTTACTTCTGTCTTATCCGGTAATTTATTAGTAACATTTTATTAGTAACTAATTTATTAGTAACATTTGACTCCCAAATAGCCATTAACTGTATATCTAAAATCTTCCAACGGTCTGGTACCTCTAGCGGAAAAAAAAGGAAGCAAAAAATGACCCCAGTGCTAACCATACACAAATGTGCTATTTTGCTTTTAAAGATTGATGAAAGTAAGCTTCCAGTTGTGACTCTTTCGATATTTGTGATTTCAATAGTATATTTTTTTTATTCTTGAATTTTTTCAATCTTGAATCTTGAGTTGAATCTTGAGTTTGAATCTTGGTTGAGGGGTTTCTGGGCTTATTCAAAATTTTCAAAATTTTGCTTTGGTAATTACAAATCAATATTGGTAAATTTGTTTATTTTTTGTATTACCAATATTATAATTTTGTATTACCAATATTAATTGGTAAATTTGTCTTTCAACTTGGAACTTACATCGTCAAATTGACGTCTAAAAAAAATAATTAACTCTCCGTGGTTAAATAGTTTTTTGAATATTTAGTGTTGATCATTGTATTTCGGAAATATTACTATGATAATCTATATATCAATATTAAAGTCAAACAAATATTTTAATACCAAAAGCTATTCAAAATATTTTAAAACTGTCAAAAATGGAATTGAGTTCTGATAAGCTCTTGTTAATATTATGTTCAATGAATATTTACAATACTAAACAAATTCAGTTAACGTGCTCCTACGCTAGATTTCTGCAAAATGAAACTGCCAAGTGCCTTTAGAAATTCTGCTTCTTTACGAGGCAATTCTCGTAAATAGCACTAATCACTTAAATGTATTTGTCTGGTATTTGGGTTGCAGAGGTAGCTAGTAAACTAGTAATAGACGATCACGTCCCATAGTAAACAACGAAAAAGCCAATAACTGCTAAAACTAGAGTCAGATCGAAAAAAAAAGTACATTATTAGAACCGCTTTTTCCAATACCTCTAAATAGGAAACTAACAGTCCCATGGCTCGAATAACAAGGAAAATATATTGGCTTGAAAGTTAAGAAAAGTTGCTGCAGCCACGATATTTTGCACTGAGGGCACGTTTTTTTCTTTGGAAAAAAAGGCTGCTAGCTACCTCTGCAACCCGAATACCAGACAAATACATTAAAGCGATTTGTGCTATTTACGAGAATGACACTGCTGCCGTTAAGGTAGGAATTGATGTTAGCAGTAGGTATTGTATTAAATCAGGAGTTAAGCAGGTTGTGTTCTATCCCTTTTA
Organism: Artemia franciscana; assembly: GCF_032884065.1. Lineage (NCBI taxonomy): Eukaryota > Metazoa > Arthropoda > Branchiopoda > Anostraca > Artemiidae > Artemia > Artemia franciscana. Next base: position 31,050,649 of record NC_088876.1, on the reverse strand, counting down.
TAAGGATCATTTTTGTGGATTTTGCTTTAAGAAACAGAAAAAAGGCAATGAGAGACCACGAAATCAAATAGAGAGGAGAAACTCTCCTGGACTTAGATTATGCTGATGATTTAAGCATCCTATAAGAATATGTGAGCAAAATGAATGAACTTTTAGAGATTTTGCAAGTTCATGGTGCTTTAGAATAGGTTTGAAAATAAATGTTAAGAAGACCAAGTCGCTAAGTCTATGAATAAGTGAAGATGAAAAGGTGACTTTGGGTAACGAAAAGATTGATCAGTTGGACAGCTTCACTTACCTTGGTAGTATTATTATTAAAGACAATGGGAGCAGTGAAGATGTTAGAAGTAGAATAGCATAGGCTCAGGTTTTTTTCAAATTTAAAAACAATTGGAAGGATAAGGAGATAAGTCTGCAAACAAAGATTACAATACTAGAAGCTACAGTAATCACAATGGTCAAATATGGCTCTGAAGCTTGGGCACTCCAAAAACCGGATGAAGATTTGCTAGATCTTTTCCAGAGAAATTGTCTACGGATTGTTCTGGGTACACGGCTGACTGACCATACTTCAAACACTAGGCTGTACGATAATTGTGGTTCAATCCCGCTTTATAGGGCTATAATGAGAGAAAGGTTGAGATGGCCAGAGCACATTATGTGGATGAAACATGACAGGTTGCCAAAGATTGTCCTTTTCAGCCAGCCGTCTAGAGCTAAACGGTCGTCTGCGGTTGGGGTGGGGGGTGTAATAAAGAAAGATTTAAAGCAAATGAGAACTCCCTGTGAGGGTGTAAGGAGGGAGGTTCTGAATAAATTGTGCTGGAGGAGGAGCGTGCGTTTCTGTGTTGGCCTCAGGCGGCTTGGTGCTGCGGTGATTTTATAGTAGCAGTAGTAGTAGTAGTAGTACTTCCAGAACGATTATAAATTCTCGTATGCTATATTTTCTTTATAGGAATCGTTTCTGTTATTTTTCAAGGAATGAGAAGAATTCCTGCAGGGGGATCCAGTTTTTCTTGATCTTTAATTTATCTCTTCGTGATCCCTTTCTAGCATACTGCGCCTCCTTTTTCAAGTCCAGCATTGTGCTTCTGAGCTTTCAGGGGGCGGCAAGAGTGCCCTTTCTTTTACTAGTTTCTTACTTGACCAGTCTATAACTGAGTTACTCTCTATTCTAGTTGATTTTATTTCATTCAACATTTTCTTCTCATTTCTTCCTGATTCAGCTTATTTATTCGAATGTCCACATGTTCTAAATTGATTGTATTAGACCCATAATAATGGATGAAATCATGATAACCGCCTTTACAGATGATGCAATCGAGGATATATCTATTTCAATATTTCTATCCATCACAGCTTAGCTTGGAACTAGCAGCGTGACTACTTCTGGTAACAGGTCTAAAAACAAAGACAAGTCAAGCTTAGAGATGTTTATAGCTAAGATTTCACTATTACACATCCATATAACGGGGGTCCTATGATTATACCATAGGCAACGGTAATCGGTAGAACTAGGAAGACAGCTAGCGATTCTGTTCTTGGTTGTTATTTCTGTTAATTCTTGCCTATTTTTGACATAAACTATTTTACCAAGAAATCTTCGAGCAAATTAACTTCAAAAGAGAAAAATATTCCGTCACAGACTTTTCGAAAGCTGCAAATTAAAGTAATCTTTTCGAAGAAAAAGCAAAATGAACATGCTGGTTCAGATGTTTTGCGATATAAGTTAGTGCTTTCCTAGTCTAGTAATTTTGGGTGGCTCCCAATTGAACTTTCTTCTTCAACATACCACAGCTGCGGTGCACAACCTTTTTTGTAAGCAGAGGGGCACGTTGGGATGGAGTTTCGGTTCGGTACCGGTCTCCTCAAGTTTTTCTGCATTTCCCCCATAATATCTTATTTTTTATACATAGATCGATTGGTTTTTCACGTATTTTGTAATTTTATCTCTCTTCTCCCTCCGAAATAAATTGATGTCTGTATTAGCCTGTACCAAATAAGTTATCAAAATCTGAAGGGAAAATTATACGATATTCTAGTTATTTTTCGTGAATTCTGTACGGATTTTCAATTCTTATAATCATAATGGAGATGGTCACGCACAGTGAATTTGAAAAATAAATAAACTAAAGATTGCCCGTCGATTCAGTTTGTTGACAAAAAAAGGTGTAGCCATGCAGCTTGAAGGATGTTGCAAAATAGGATACAAAAAGTGAAAAGCCAATGGCCAACAATTTGAAAAAAATTGTCAACAAAAGATAAAAAAAAAATATAATTATAGTGAAAGCTATATTGTTATTCTAAAATCTCGTTAATTTTATTTAATTTTACAAATTGAGGATAATATCAAACTAATTTTTTGGTTGCTTATGAATATTAGTAAATATAATAGCTTTTTATTGCAGGAAGAAGCAGAAATTCTAAAGGCACTTGACAGTTTCATTTTGTAGAAATTTAGCGTAGGAGCACTTTAATTGAATTTATTTAGTATCGTAAACAGTCATCTATATATATAAAAATAAGTTGTCTGTCTGTCTGTAGATCAGGTGACGTCATGTTTCTGTGTTGACTGACGTCATGAAATTAGTTGTCGTCATTTTTGCTTTGACGGTGACGTCATTAACGGTATTTGAGACATTTGTTCACGGAAAAATGTTTAATTGTAAAATGACTGAAGAACCTACAATGGCAACAGCCGAGGAAGCTGCTCAAAGAGTTTATGCCAAAAAACTTACTGCTGATAGAGAAAGTAAGAAAAGAAAGCGTTCCGAGGAATCACAAGAACAGCAAGAAAACAGGCTTGCAGCTGATAGAGAAAGTAAGAAAAGAAAGCGTGCCGGGGAATCACAAGAACAGCAAGAAAACAGGCTTGCGGCTAAAGAACGCAAAACCGCGCAGTTAGATGAAAATCCACCTGGACAGTGAGAGTCAAACATATCAAAACTGAAAATGATAGCGATGATGATTGGGTTTGGGATTTTGACTTGGATAAGGTCATCAATGCCTACCAGATTTAAGTTAAAAAAACAAAGGTTCGTCGATATGTACTTCATAGTGACGCTGAAAAATAAAGAAGAAAAAGAAAACTGAAAAAAGAAAAAAGGTAAAAAACTAAAAAAAAACTAAAAAGAAAAAACACTTAAAGAGAAATTACAGACCGGGACACAAATGACGACCGAGACAGAGGGAATATAAGTGACGACCGGGAACCTCAAAGAGAAATTACAGACTGGGACACCCGGACACAAATCACGACCGGGACACAGGGAATATAAATGACGACCGGGACACAGGGACACAACTACAACGGGGACGCCGGGGGCACAGGCGGGATATATAAATTACGACCGGGACACAGGGATTGTTCGAATAGAAATTACAGACCGGGACACCGGGACACAAATGACGACCGGGACACCGGGACACAGGGAATATAAATGACGACCGGGACACTCAAAGAGAAATTACAAACTGGGACACCGGGACACAAATGACGACCGGGACACAGGGAATATAAATGACGACCGGGACACAGGGACACATCATTAGAATAATGAGGTATAGATCTGAATACGGATTGTTTTTCCCATGGACAATTATATGTTGCATGTTCAAGAGTCAGTAAACCTGACAATCTATTTATATGCACAGACGATGGGGCAGCGAAGAATGTTGTATATTCGCATGTTTTACATAGTTAAAAACATATATTTATATCTATCTCTATTCACAGGTGGGACACAGGGACACAACTACAATGGCGCGTAACTAATATGGCGCGTAACGACTTACGCGCGCGGGGGGGCTTGGGGGGCGCGAAGCGCCCCATCAACTTGGGGTGGCGCGAAGCGCCCCATCAACTAGGTGTTGGGGTGGCGCGAAGCGCCACCCCAACAGCTAGTTCAATATAATATCAACAAGAGCCAAACAGAAGTCAATTCTATTTTTGACAGTTTAGAATTTTTGGTATTAAAGCATTTGTTTGACTTTTATATTGATATTATCATAGTAATATTTCTGAAAGATAATGATCAACACTAAATATTAAAAGACTATTTTGCCACGGAGAGTTAATTATTTTCTTAGACGCCAATTTGACGATGTCAGTTCCAAGTTGAAAGAATTAATGACAATTCCAAAATAATAACTGTTATTTATGTTCAACAGAATATTGATTTTTAATTACCAAAGCAAAATTTTGAAAATCTCGAACGAACCAGAAACCCCTCAACCCTATTATAAATTCGGAATAAAAAAAATATACCATTGAAGTCACAAATATCGAAAGCCACAACTGGAAGCTTACTTTCATCCATCTTTAAAAACGAAAAAGCACATTTGTGTACGGTTAGCACTGAGGTCATTTTTCGCTTTCTTTTTTTTCCCGCCATAGGTACCAGACTGTTGGAAGACTATAGAGATACAGTTAATGGCTACTTTGAAATCAAATATTCATTTGTATATATTACTAATATACTGGATAACACAGCAATATTCCGTCGTGGCTGCTCAGAATTACATGTGGGGAAACTTTCCCTACGGAACTACATGTGTGGGATTTATTATCGGGATTCTGGGACTTATCGGGATTCTCACATGGTAAACTACCATTGATTTGACGGGAGTTTCTTTTCAGACTACGGTTGATTTTACTATTAATAAATAAAAGAGTATGTCCAAAAAGTATATCCCTGATAAGGTCCAGTTCTGCTGTAATGTAGGAATCAGAACAAATGTTTAGGGTACGATCGACGAGAGAGATTACGACAGGTCTTTTAACTTGTGGGGGGTGGTTTGATTTAAAATGTAAATATCTATTGTTTTTTGTTGTTTTCTGGAAATAGTAAAGTTGAGTTTATCTAAGCTACGAATAAACTAGCACATCTTGGAATGAGATTTTATTTGCAATTTTAATTTCTAATGTAAACTGTATATTCCTATCATACGTATTAAAGTGATCTAAAAAACCCCTTAGTTCATTTTCCTCATAATTCCAAAGTGAAATTACGTCATTCATGTATCGTCCAATAAAATCTAATACATGAATGATCATTTATCATTTATGTTTCAAGAAATACGAATTTGACGCCCAATTTTTAATATGCTCTACATAAATATTCGCCAGTAAACCGGAGAGGGGCGCGCCCATGGGTAAGCCTTTGATTTGCTGGTAAAAATATTACGGAATTGTAAATACATTTTAACCAAGGTCATGAAGACGTCACAATCTAATCCTGCTGCTGAAACTTCTATTAAGTTATAATTTTCGTTTATTTTATTTTCTAACAGTGGCTTATCAAGGGAACGACTTATTAAAAGATTGAAAAACCTAGATGAATAACCCTACTTATGCACCAAGATTCACTCCTGGACAGGCTGTTATTATTCTGTCCTCTAGAAGGCTTGAACCATTGGAAATTCAAACTCTCGAAAAAGGTCCAAAATTCTCTTTTCTTCCAAAACAAGTTTCTGTGGTGGATTTGATTTCCTCTCTAAAGTCTTTTTTGCACAATTTTCATACATCTATTTCCAAATGAGATGAAGTTAGGGCTTGTCTTATCAATACCCTTTACAATAATCAAAAAACGATATTTTGTCCCGCCAATATAAAACCAGATACTTTGCGTAACTTAAGAATTCTTTGTAATCTCCGCAAAGACCTGTCCATTATTGTAATTAAATAAAAAAAAGTTTTTTTAACTGAAAGTAAGGAGCGACATTAAAACTTAAAACGAACAGAAATTACTCCGTGTATGAAGGGGGCTGTTCCTCCCTCAACGTCCCGCTCACTACGCTAAAGTTTTACTCTTTCTCTCAATTCTACTTTATTAAAACAGTAAATAACTTTAGTGTAAAGAACGGGACGTTGCCCCTTTCATACACGGAGTAATTTCTATTCGTTTTAAGTTTTAGTGTTGCTCCTTACTTTCAGTTAAAAAAAACTTATTTTATTATTTAATTTCTGAAAGTTTTTGAATTAATACATGTTTTTATTTTGGCTCTCCGCAAATGAATATTTAAAACGAAATTTGCGTATTAATTTTTCTTTTGCTAAATGGCTTTCGCTTAGTTTCGGTCAGACGATTTTGAGAAAAAGGGTGGGAGAGGAGGCCTAGTTGCCCACCAATTTTTCGGTTACTTAAAAAAGCAATTAGAATTTAATTTTTAATGAACGTTTTTATTAGTAAAAAATATGCATAACTTACAAATTAACTTACGTAACGAACTTCTATATTTTTATATTTTTATTGTGTATATGAGGGGGTTTGCCCCCTCGTAAGGTTTGCCCCCTCGTTAATAGCTCGCTCTTTACACTCAAGCTTTAATTTTGTCTCAATTCTTTAAAGATTGACCACTGAATTACAAAGGCTGAAATCTGAAATTACTAAAAAAAAAAAGCTGAAATTAGTCGAAATTACTAAAAATACTTTTGCGTAAAGAGCGAGCTATTTAGGAAGAGATGGACCCCCCATATGCGCAGTAATCTCTATTCGTTTTAAGTTTTAATGCTGGTCCTTACTTTCAGTTGAAAAAACTTTTTCATATTTATTTTTTCATCGTTTTTTTTTTTAATAATGCTAGATTTTTTAAATAATGCTGTGCCCCTTTCATGGAATTTCTCTTCTCCCATGACAAATACCTCCAAGGGAAGATCCTCCCACGTATCCTCCTCCCCTCAACCCCCCCTCCCCCGACCAAAAATCATCCTGAAAAGGTCTGTACACTTCCAAATAATCATTACTGTATGTTAACGCTGGTCAAAGTTTGTAACTTGCAGTCCCTCCCTTGGGGACTGTGGGGGAGTACGTGAGCCCCAAAGACATATTTACTATGTTTTTCGACTATGCTGAACAAAATGGCTATCTCAAAATTTTGATGTGTTGACATTGGGAAAAATATTAGCATGGGAGGGGGTCTAGCTGTCCTCCAATTTTTGTGTTCGCTTAAAAAGGACACTAGAACTTTTAATTTCCGTTAGAATGAACCCTCTCACGACATTCTAGGATCACTTAGTCGATACGATCGTCCCTGGGAAAAAAAAACAAACAAACAAACACGCAACCGTGATCGGTCTTCTGACAAAAAATACTAAGTTCCACATTTTTGTAGACAAGAGCTTGAAACTTCGACAGTAGGGTTTTCTGATACGGTGAATGCGATGGTGTAGTTTCCGTTAAGACCGTATGACTTTTAGGGAGTGTTTAACCCTATTTTCCAAAACAAGGCAAATTTTCTCAGGCTCGTGACTTTTGATGAGTAAGACTAAATTTGATGAAACTTATATATTAAAATCAGCATAAAAATCCAATTCTGTTGATATACCTATTGGTATCAAAATTCCGTTTTTTAGAGTTTTGTTTACTATTGAGCCGGGTCGCTCCTTACTAGAGTTTGTTACCACGAAGTGTTTGACTAAAGCAGATAAAACCAATTCTTTGGTTGTCATGGATACGACAGATTACGACACAAAAATTTTTGCACATCTAAATGACAAAATTACATATACAACTATAACCCACGATCACACTAATCAGTTTGATAACAAAATTATAAATGAATTAAAAGATGTAAAACAAAATGGTAAAATTACGCCACAATTACATAATAAATTTTTCCCCTAGGGCAGCTTTTGTCCAAAATTTTATGGTCTGCCAAAATTACATAAGTAAGGCCTTCCTTTAAGGCCACTGCCTCCAATATGGGAAAATAGTTATGTACAGCCTTCAAGCCTTTGCTTTATTCTCAAGAATCTTACATATGTAATTCGGTACATTTAGTTGAAAAGCTCAAAATGTAAATATCTCAGAAAATACAATTATCAGTATTTTTGACATCGTTTCTATGTATACAATATTGATGTAGCAGTATCTGAGCACTTATTAGAAAATAAAGTAAACGAAAATTATTACTTAATAGAATTTTCAGCAGCAATATTTGATTGCGACGTCTTAATGACGTTCAGCTTTGTAACAAGGATTCAATGTATTTCCAATTCAGTAATTCATTTTACCAGTAAATCAATGGCTTACCAATGGGCGCGCCCCTCTCCGGGTTACTGGCGAATATTTATGTAGAGCATATTAGAAATTGGGTTTTAAATTCGTATTTCTTGAAACATATCTTTTGGGGACGATACATGGATGACGCAATTTTACTTTGGAATTATGGGAAAATGAACTTAGGGTTTTTTCCATCACTTTAATACAAATAGTAGGAATTTACATTTTGCCTTAGACATTGAAATTGCAAATAAAATCTCATTCCTAGATGTGCTAATTATTAGGAGCTTAGATAAAATCAATTTAACTATTTACAGAACACCAACAAAGAACAATAGATATTTACATTTTAAATCAAATCACCCCCCTCAAGTTAGAAGAGATGTCGTAATCTCTCTCGTCGATCGTGCCCTAAACATTTGCTCTGATTCCTGTATCACAGCAGAACTAGACTTTATCAGGGACATATTTTTCGAAATAGGCATCCTCTTTTACTTATAAATAATACAATTAACTTTAGACTGAAAAAACAATCCCGTAAAATCAATGATAGTTTACCATGAGAAAATCCCGATTAGTCCTTAAACTTAATTTACCTCCCTTATATCCCAAAAATCACTACGAATCTTTAAAAAGTCGGCACACAAAATAATCTGTATGTTGTATTTACCGACAATTTGAAAACCATAAATATCCTAAATTCTGGTAAAGATAAAACTCCAGTTACACGCCGGAAAGGAGTCTATCAAATACCATGCGATTGTGGCAAATTCTATGTAGGTAGAACTCATCAGAATTTAGAGAAACACCTACAACAGTCTAAAGATGATATCACCAAAGCTCTAAATTCCAATATTGCTGCTGTTTCTTTTGATTCTACTTTAAGCAGCCATGTGTTTGAAAATCCTAGCCACAAAATACTTTTTCAACAATCCGTCCTTATTAGCAATGACCCAGGCATAAAACAAGTAGTTCGAGAAGCGATTGAAATCAGGTTCAAGATTAATAATAATATTTCCTTAAATAGGGATTTGGGAGAACATTCACGAAATTCTCACACAAGTTTAATTAAAAGTGTTCTTACAAAATATTATAAAAAAAAACAATAGATATTAACACAGAGCCTGTCACAAAGAAACCTTTGAAATCAGCAACCAAAAAAGCAAGATTAACACTAAAAACGTGTTTTTAATCATTCTCTTTCATTTCAAAGAATTGCCCCGTTTCAACTCAATTCATTTATTAAATAAAAAAAAAGTGTTTTTAACTGCAAGTAAGGAGCGATATTAAAACTTGAAACGAACAGAAATTATTCCGTATACGAAAGTAGTTTTCCCCTCCTCAACGCCCCGTTCTTTACGCTAAAGTCTGACTCTTTCTCACAACTCTACTTTTCAAAACAACAAAAAACTTCAGCATAAAGAGCGAGGTACTAAGTTTCTATGACTTTTAGGGGTTTTTTCCCCGTATTTTCTAAAATAAGGCAAATTAAAAAAATTAATTTTAGTTATATTGGACGTATCTTGTAAGTTTTTCTTCTTATATATTTAGGTTTTGCTGAGGATGGCCCTTGGACACAGGGTCAAAATATTCATTCTAATTAGATTTCCGCTGTCTTGTGAAAAGAAATCCCTATTATTCTTCCTATGCTGTTTGACCTATGTAATTGTATGGATGAGTAGGGTTAATGCCTTATTCAAGTACTGATCTATATTAATTACTAATGTAGGAAAACAGTCTTCCTTTTCTCCTTCTGTCTTCTCCTTTTTTTACGTGTTTGTGCTGTTGTATTGGTGATTTCTGTTTTCATTATAACTTCATGACCTCATATAGATAATAATGTGTGAGGGGACTTAAAAGAATTGCTAATTTTTTGCCCTTTAGGTGCCAAGGATGTAAAAGCTCAAGAAATCGAATCCTCCCCTGATATGGAACAGATGGGGAAGGCTGCTTATATGGTTGTAAAAGACGGGACATCACTCAGAGAAGCTTCAGCAGTGTTCGGTATCACAAAATCTACACTCCTTGACTGCGTCAAAAGAACGAAAACCATCAATCACGAGCCAAGAAAGTACAGATGAGGCAGAGACAGAGGTCTATCAGTTTACAAAGAAAACGGAGCACAGCCATCAAATCTTCAAGTTGAAATGAGAAAGACTTCTTGTGAAAAATATAAAAGCATTCTCTATTATGAATCACGAGCTAACAACTAGTAAGGCCAATAAACTTACGTTTTCCTTCAAAACCGCAAACTCCGTCGTTACTCTCATTGGCTGGTAACAGAAACCATGCACATCAAAAGACTGGTTGACCTAATTTCTAAACAAGAGTAAGAAGTTATCACTTATATAATCACAAGATATGGAATGCTGGTCAGACGGAGACTCTGGCTGACCTGACTCTACCTCCAATTTAGGCTTTGAAGGGGTTATAAAGAGTTTCAAGCACTACCTCCACCGAATGTGGTCTAACGTGACAATAGTCTGCTTTTGTTGTGCGTCTGGCACCACTATGTCTCTGGCATATATCCTCCTATGAGTCAACTACCAAGCGCCTATACTATGTGATTTGGTCCAAAGCGGAGCAAAGCTTGCTGACCACAGCATTTTGTGTTTAGCTTTAGTTGTGCGTCTGGCACCACTATGTCTTTGGCATATATCCTCCTACCAAGCGTCTATGCTAAGCGATGGGCTACCAGGAGCGCTATGTCCTGCTGACCAAAGCGGACGAGTCAACAGTAACACCTTTCTTCGTAACACCTTTCAAGCGTCTATGCGGAGAGTTCGAAATAAAATAGAAAAACCCGGTGGAATATACAACAAATATAGGACAGCACGGAACAGGGTATATTATCACGAGATTTTAGAGGTGGCACAGGCCATAATAACCCCTCCCCTTCCCCTCGTCATGCATCCAACCCCTCCCCTTGCACACGTGTTTGTTGCTTTACTAACTTACTTACGTTTCCTAACGTAATAACATATGTACTCAACGTACTTACGTTGCTTTATTATAGAAGAAATACGTATTATAAGATGTCTTATTTTTAGTTAACTTCTGGTATGTTTTAACCATAAAAACTACATAGATGGTTAGGCTATACACAAAACAAGAATTATCCAGAGATAATATTGCTTAATACGATAAGGAATGGACAGTGACCCAATTATAAAAGGTCCTATTAATAAAAAGGACCATAGTCAAATTTTGCAGTTCGTAGCAGGTTCGATCACGGAAAGCAGGTTTGAAAAGTGACAATAGTCTGCTTTTGTTGTGCGTCTGGTACCACTATGTCTCTGGCATATATCCTCCTACCGAGCGTCTATGCTAAGCGATGGGCTGCCAGGAGTGCTTTGTCCTGCTAACCAAAGCGGACGAGTCAACAGTAATACCTTTCTTGAATATCTTTAGTATTTTGTGAAACACAAGAAATCAAATGAAACGAGTCCCATTTTTCTTCTTCTGGATAACCACGAGAACCATTTGGATCCACAGGCTGTTAGCTAATTCAAGAGAAGGTAAATAACAGCCTTTACGCTCCCTGCTAATTGTTCATATAGGCTAATTGTCCACAGCCCTTATACGTTGCAGTCCTAGCTTTTTTAAGTCTGTACTTTGGAATAAATTTAGTGATTAGCGGAATAATAATCTAGGCCAGCGAATTTCAATCTATGAAGTAGCGGTGCTTACTTCACATCTTTTCCTAGAAAAATTTAGCCTGGCAAACATTGTGTCTGCTTTTCGTGCAGAATGAATTTCCCCATTCAATAGGCATATTGTCTCGCATCAACAGTTTTTGTCCACTGCAATTACAGACAGAACGGTAGTCTAAGGCTCTTGAAAGCCCAAGCTCCTTGGCTTTTTCCGAGGCTCCTCAGATCAAATGAAGTCCTATAGTCACACCTTAACACGTTTGACCTTTCCCCCTTGTGTCTGCTATTATTGTTTTGGGGCGACAAGCCCGTAATTAGGGACCCACTCGGGTAATTAACGACACACTTGAAAAATAAAAAATCAAGCAAGCATCAGGTATGTTGTTAATCTGCCGATTTCTTCTAACAAAACTCCTTTTACTTCTTCTTCAGAAAATAAGCGTAAAGAAGACCATGAAAAAGAAGCGTCGACAGTCACTAAAAATCCTTGAAGACAGTGATAGTGAATTTTTTGATGTCAACGAGATTTCGAGTCATGTCTTACTTTATTACGGTGACAAGGAAGACATCGAGCCTTCCGACCCCGATTCAGTCACCACAAGCGATTTTATTCCTATGAAGTTTGTATTTAGCAAGCTTATTGCAGAAATTTTCAAAGTTGCCCAAATAAAAAGTGTCAATCAAGGTGATTTCAAGTTCCTTCATGAGAAAAATTAGACAGAAAATCGCGTGCCCAGAGATTCCAGATAAGGCTCACGTCAGTACGGATGACATTATTTAGAAATTTCCAAGCATGCAAAACTTCTGAGGCACAAACAGAGCCATTCAAGGATTGCAATCTAAGCCCGTCTGGATATCGATGAATTTGGGTGTCATTTTAATCAGTTTTATTGTCATTTTATATAGCTGAAGTCCTGTTTTTTCACTTTTTATACCTTTATACAGGAAAATCCCAAAAGGAAAATAAACCCCCACGGAAAATAGACAACCCCTCCAGAAAATACCCCGTGGAAAATCCCGTCGGAAAATCCACCTGGAAATGTCACTCCCACGTGGTTGGTTCGTCTCACTTTGGACTTAAAAAAAGGACTTGAAGTTTCTTTCTGATCTAATAAACACCCTCCGAAGTTTCTGTAGCCATGAGGTGGAGATGTAGATAAGAACAAGAGCTAAGAGTTCATATGGCACTTGTGACGAGGTCGGAAGAGCCAAGAACCAAGAGAGGTCATAAAATGGCCCATAAGTTAAGATGGTATTCTCATGATGATAAGACAGTTAACTTTACTGATTATGTTGTTGTGCACCGAAGATTGGCTGGATCAATACAAAATACTGGTATGTAGGAGCGCTGTTATTGATCTTAAAAGAAAGCATCAGCATCTAGTAGTATCTAGGGTTGATTTAAAGAAAAAATGTAGGATGTTTAACTACCTTCTAACCTCTAACTTCCTTGTTTTTTTCTCCATTTTATGAAGCAAATGCAATATATGTCAAGAGTTTAAATGTTTATGTTTAAATCCTTATGTTTATATGTTTAAATGTTATTGTTATATGTTTAATTTTAAATATTGAGTTTAAATGTTTACAGTCTATCTGATCCTTTCATAATGTCCCTCCTATAGGCCATGGAGCCTTTGTGGGGATTTGTAGATTGTTGTGTAATTATTTTACTGTTTTATGGAAATCTATCTTCCAGGAAGCTATGACGTTTTTAGACTCCAGGATGAAAATTTCCAGAAATATTTGAATAGTTAACTGAGGAGTTTAGAATTTGACACTATAGAAGATGATTGGGCTAATTTTGGGAAGATATTTTACGAAGTCGCTGATTGATGAATGTAAAGAAAGCATTAAATTTTTAACTAAAAAGTGTGAAGTGAAGTTTTTGCCAAAACTTGGAAGATGCTGCCATACGGCATAGTATTACAATATTTTACTGGCATATTAATAAATTTAGAGGCAAGAGTCAATCTGAACTTGTCCCAGTTAAAGATAGGAAAACAATTAGTGATAAGAAAATAGATGAAGAGATATGGTTAAAACATTTTGAGATTGCGCTAACCATGATAGATTTAAAAGAAAAGGTACAGAGAAAAATGAAAAGGTTTGTGAAACTTTGGATGTGAATAAAAGAGCAAATCAGAATGAGTTATAAGTCACTGGGAAAATTTCTTTTGTGGGAAAAAATTAGTGATAGTATGAAATGAATTAACAAATAATAAAGCTGCAGATGCTGACAGTATGGTAAATGAGTTTCTTAAATATGGTAGTTATGAGGAAAGAAATGAATTACTGAAGATTAGGAATATGATTTTTGAAAAAGGGGAAGTAACTTACAATTTTAGGAAAACTCTAATTAAACCCCTCTATAAGGATGGTGATAAGAGTGAGTGTGGTAATTACAGAGGCACTAGCATGGTTTCTGCAGGGAGCAAAGTACTTAGTATGATGATACTTTTTAGACTTAGATATGCTATAGATTAAGTTCTAGGAGAAAAACAACGTAGTATAAGGAAGGGTAAAGGATGTGTCGAGCAAGTTTTCAGTCTTAGATTAATAATTGTGTTGTGACTGAGTTATTGAACACCTTTACTCTTCAGTTTTGAACTATGAGCAAGCATTTTTTCCCGCTATAGAAGATATTTAACGAAGGTCTTATCCTTGTATAAAACACCAGATAAATACAATATAGTGGTTAAAGAAGGAAATTAGGTTAGTAGCTGGTTTTGAATTAAATCAGGAGTTAATCAATTCTATCTCGATTTAAATGGATCATTTTAATGGGCTTTATCTAAAGGAGTACAGCAAAGGCATAGAGAGAATACAAAAATGAAAATATGATGTTGGGTAGCGAGAAAATCGATCAAGTGGACAGCTTTATATAACTAGGAAATATTATTAGTAAAGAAACTGGGTGCAATGGGATATCAAAGATAAAATAGCCAAGGCCCAGAGTTTTTTTTCACAGTTGAAAAAGTTGGAAGAACAGGCAGGTAAGTCTGCAAACTAAAATTAGAATATTAGAAGCTACAGTGATGGCACTCTACATTAATAAAGCGTAGCTGTGTTGTACTTCGGTGGCTTGGGGCTGCATTGAGTTGTTATTAGTAGTACTGTATTCATGTAACTGTGTTCTTCTGTCTATAAACAAACATCAAATTCTGTAATTCTACGTAACAGAAAAATCCTTAGAAATAGAAACACTGTCAAACACACACTTAGTGTTGCCAGATCCGACGGAGAGGATTATGCTTGCTTGAGCCTAAAATTATGTTTTTTTGGGCAGATTTATGCTACGCTTCTATATTTTTCCAGGTTTCACGAAAAAGTTGATCAGTTAAGACAAGTCGAATTCTGTTTTATCTTAATAAAGGATCTGAATAGTATATAATCTGAAAATAATAGCCTAGTAATTTGGTTTTAACCCGCTAAGGGAATAAAAGCGGGGTATAAACAAAAGAGGCAAAGAAAAAGGTAAAATAGCATAGAAAATAAGTAAAAAGACTTTTTTTTTATGTCCAGGGAAAGGATCTTGGTTCACAATTTGGTTCACGTTTTCCGTCTTTTTTCGCAAGTCGTCTTTCTTCGCGAAGTGGTTGGCGGCATTTGAAAAGCATAGTGTCTTACATCATCATCAAAATTTTACTTCAGATACATTAAAAAAGAAGGAAAAAACGCAATTCATATTCAATGATCTTCTTCATCTTCGTTTTCGGATTTGACTTCTTGACCAGGGGGTGGGGTGGCTACGAAAAGATTTTCGGAATTGTGGAGCTTGATCTGATTTTTTGTAAAGACATATTTGTAGCAAGCTATATCTTTTGTTGTTAGTCGCGATTTTGTGACCAGCACGGCTTCAATACTTTCTTTCTTCAACATATTCCGCTTTTTTGTCTTGACGTCACTGATCCAAGAAAAAATTCTTTCTGAGTCTGCGTTCGAATGCGATAGGGAGAGCACCCTTTCGGCGAGTTCTGTCAGATCTGGAAAAACTCTTCTTATTTCGCGTATTTTTCTCCACATCAAGTCTGTAGTAATTTTGCTCATATCTATGTTTTCGGAGTCACTAAAAGCATATGGCAGCTTGCGCCACTGGGATTCATTATCTGTGAGTTTTGGTATGAATCGGTTCACTTCGACAACTACTGACGGAACACTGGTTCTTTCAGTTCCCAGGGCCATCTTGGAATTTACAAACTGAAGGGACTTCAGAAAAGGATCACCGTGTGGGAATCGCTTGAGTGTCTGTTTCGCTGCGGTAATGTAGAAGCCTAAACGCTGTGCTGAAAATTTTACTTTAGTTTGGTCGAAAAATTCCATAAACCATCTTTGGTGTTCGTTTTATTGATCGTCTTAGATTATGCTACAATTATGCTATCCTAAGGAGGATTATGCTTGGATGCTTTTGGTTCTTAATTATGCTACGTTCCGCATAATTATGCTACATCTGGCAACACTGCACACTCTGAACAAACACCGATTAATTTCAATCATCAGCTGGCGCACCTTTACGCGAAAATTTTTGAACTTCCAACACAAGATAAACGTCATGCGCGTACAACATTTAAAATATGGTCTGTGTGGCGTTGCGGGAGCAGTTGCGGCTTATGTATATCAACAAACAGAGGAATCATTCAGAAAAAATATTCCCTTTCGGGTGT